>NW_027526581.1:285000-312750 GCF_052857255.1 Amblyomma americanum | reverse complement strand
ATAACGGCCTGAGGGGCGAGTTGGTGCATGATGAAATGAACGGCTGCGCAAATCAGGACACAGACAAGAGACACCACATGCGCACACTACCAACTGTTTATTCTAAGGAAAAGTGGCATATTTAAACAGTTCTGTTCAAGCATGATACTCATCCAATTATCACTTCGAACCCAGCACGTGGTATGAAAAGCCGCTACATCAGGTTAACAGACTATATACTGCAGATTAGACTAACAGACCGAAGAAATTAAAAATCGAAAAAAGGCCATCTCTTAGCAAAAGCAGTGTAAAACAATCGTAGCAACAGCGGAGTCATACAGGAGCAGCAAAAGCAGTCAGAAACCAAAAAAACAAAATGTAAAAAGTAAAAAACCAATAACAATCGTAGCAAAAGCAGAGTCAAACATATGAAGCAAAAGCAGTCAGAAAAAGAAAGATAAAAACAATAAAAAAATAATAAAAATTTAACAACCCACCTAAACAAACAGATGACGGCGGCTAGAAATGCTAGGCTGAAAAGTAGCACAGAAAATGACGTCACAAAAAACTGTCTAGGAAGGAAAGTTTATTTCTACAAAAGAATACCGAGGCGTCGCTGACACATGTGCTTCCTTTCTTTTTTATCATAAAGGCCTCAAGTATTTCACGCGCCACCTGATCGCGACTCCTGCCCAGAATCCTTATTCCGTAAGCACCGGCTCACATTTGCAGTCTCTACAATGGGGAGGCAAATTTGACCCGCCTTCACTTTCTAACGTTTTCTCATGCTCCCGTGCCCTGTCGTTAATGAAGCGACCCGTCTGGGCTATATAGACTCTTCCACACATCAGTGGCATTTCATATACCACTCCGACAGCACAGGATACGAATTGTTGTTGTTGTTGTTGTTGACCTCACACAATGGCACATGTTTGCCCTGCCTCTTTTCGCACTGGGCTTTCTTCTTCTTGCAGATCCGCGGGCATAATCCGCTAAGCTTTTTTGGCGCGGAGAAAACGACAGGAACGTCGAACCGGCCAGCAACCTTCTTCAAACTCTGCGCCACTCGGTGTATATAGGGGACCACTTGTGGTCTTCTTGATCCCTGCTTAGCAAGGGATTTTCTCTTCTTGCCTTTCATTTCTTTGAAGGAGGGTCTCTGCTACGCTGCAAACGACAGAACACGAGAATCCAGCCATTTGAAGCCTTTTGATATGATGGTTGGAGCTAGCTTCAGCCATGTGAGCACAAGACTTAAGCAATGCAGACTCGCGGCAAAGAGAAGCGATAGCCTCTTAACCGTCCTTGAGTGCGCTGATACGTACGAAAGCAGTTCATTTTTTTGCTCGGGCTAATACATCCAACACACTCGCCCATCTCAAAACTTAATATTGCAGCGAATATTTGCAGTGGAGGTGCGGGGTAGCCTTCTATGTTCCGGACGCCCCCTTCAATTCGTGAAGCCAGCCCTCAGCGCTTCGCACCCGAGGACGAACCAGCAGCTCAGCAAGCCAGCTGACGTCTCCAGGGAGGGGAGCCTGAGTTCGGGAAACTGCCGGACTGCACCAGACAGCGAAAAGATGCTGCTGCGAGCACCGCAACCTCGCCGAAGATGTCGACACCGATCGTACTGCAGCAGCCGCGGGTGCCGCCAACATTTAATGGATCCCCAAGCGAAGACCCTGAAGAATGGTTGGACCAATTTGAGCGCGTGGCGTCATTCAACAAGTATAATGATGCGGCAAAGATTGGACACGTATTTTTCTCATTGGATGGCTCCGCAAGCACGTGGTACGAAAACTACGAGACGTCCCTTACGACATGGGAGCTATTCAAGATAGAACTATTGAAGGTATTCACCAGTGTCGTGAGGAAAGAAAGAGCCGAACGACTCCTCGAGTCCAGGATCCAGCTTCCGAATGAGCCCGTCCGCGGTACCGCGAGGAGATGAAGCGCCTATTTCGCCGCGCCGATCCCGAGATGACCAAGGAAAAGAAAGTTCAGTTTTTAATGCGCGGCGTAAAAGAACAACTCTTTGCAAGCCTCGTCCGCCAGCCGCCAAAAAGAGTCGAAGAATTCATGCAAGAAGCCTGCACGACTGAGAAGACCCTCGACGTCCGAGCTCGGCAGTACAATCGCCCTTCCTCTGCCTGTGCAATCCGTTCGGACACGCCGGCCACCACCAGCGACAGCTTGCGGAAAGTTATCGGCGAAATTGTCCGAGCGGAGCTACGCCGATTACTGCCATCCTCCCCACAGCCACAAGCAGCGAGTCTCATGGTCGTGGTACGGGAAGAAGTGCAGCAGGCACTTAGCACCCCGACGGCCACAGAACCCCAAGCCATGACCTACGCCGCGGCAGTAAGGACTGCTCAGCCCCAGCGACAATCCCCACGTCCTCCCCGAGATGAGCCAATTGTTCCACAACGCCGCCTACCAGCCCCCGCCTGTTCAGCCTATGACCGACGCTCAAGCCCCAGGAAATGCGACGCCTGGAGGACTTCCGACAACCGGCCGTTGTGCTTCCATTGCGGTGAGGCCGGCCATATTCTTCGTCACTGCCCGTACCGACGTATCGGTCTTTGAGGATTTGCCGTTAACGCCCCACGACCACGCTTCGGTCAACGTCCGCAGGAAATCGATGAGTACCTGCGTCGAGAGGAGCACCCGCTGAACCGCTTTTCGCGCTCACCATCGCCGTCAACATTGCGCTATACGTCGCCACGCCGCAGCTACGCAGCCGCGGTACGTGGAAGGTCTCCCAGCCCCCGTAGGGGAAACTAAAGGCAGCAACCTCTGGAGGTGAGGTTGCTCACGAGCGAAACACCGAAGATCATCCACCGACCACGCCCCATGAAGACGCTGCACCCGCGACGCCGCATGAAGAACCTACACTCGCTGCACCGACGCAGCACACAATGAGAACCCCGACCACGACGCAAGCTGCCTAGGAAACGACGCCACCCCTCAGAAGAGGTTTGACCACACGCCCCACCCGCGACTCGCATATGCGACGAAGCCGTGACCCGACGCCGAGAGCGACATGCAATGCAAGAGCTAGGACCTCCGTCTAAGAAGTGACTGTCGATGGCCGGAAACTTACCGCTCTAGTCGACACAGGAGCCCATTACTCGGTGATGAATGGAACATTCGCTCCGAAGCTAGGGAAAGTCACAACGGCTTGGGACGGCCTACAAATTCGCACCGCAGGGGGCCACCTCATTACGTTACACCATCAGCACGATGCACAGCGCGAGTGACTGTCAAAGGACATACCTATCCTGCGACCCTTGTTGTGCTACCGCAATGCTTCCGCAAAGTGATCTTGGGTATGGATTTCCTTAAATAGCATCAGGCGATCATCGACCTGCGATCCAAGCTGATCACGCTTTTGACGGACGAAGCCATCGCTTCGACGAAAACTCGCAAAAATCACGTTGCCCTGAGTGTCCTGGAGGAGGAAGTGAGCGTCCCAACCCAATCAAGCGTTATCCTGACCGTTGGCGCCACGAAAGCCATTAACGCTGAAGCCATCATCGAGGGCAACATGCAGTTGCTCCTAGACCGAGGAATAAGCATCGCAAGAGGCATCGCAAATTTGCGCAATGGCCAGACCGAAGTACTGCTGACTAACTTCAGCGAACAATACCGACATATTAACCGATGAACGACAATTGCTTTCTTCGACGAAATATCTGTCGTACGAGACTCCTTTGCCCTCTCCAACCCCTCCGCAGAAGACTCACCTGACCAAGGGAACTTGTCCACTTTCGACATCAACCCAGCCCTGCACTGGAACAGAGAAGACCAGATCCGCAATCTGTTTCAAAGATACAGTGAGTGTTTTTCGACATCGCCGAAGGTGCGACAGACGCCAATTGCCAAGCATCGCATTATAACGGACCAACAGTCCGACCTCTCCGTCAAAGCCCCTACCATGTGTCACCGCTAGAACGACATGCCATCCAAGACCGAGTCGAAGAAATGCTTCGCGACGACGTCATCCCACCTTCAAACAGCCCATGGGCGGCACCGGTTGTTCTAGTGAGAAAGAAAGACGGCGCACTTCTAGATTCTGCGTGGATTACCGCCGCTTGAACAACATAACAAAGAAGGACGTCTACCCCCTCTCCCGCATCGACGACACACTGGACCGTCTCTGCAACGCCAAATATTTCTCATTGACGGACCCCAAGAGCGGGTACTGGCAAATTGAGGTCGATGAAAGAGATCGCGAGAAGACAGCATTCATCACTCCGGATGGGCTGTTTGAGTTCAAGGTGATGCCATTTGGCCTCTGTTCCGCACCAGCGACGTTTCAGCGAGTAATGGATACAGTGTTGGCAGGCCTGAAGTCGCAAATTTGTCTGGTATATTTAGATGACGTCGTTTTCTTTGCCTCGAACTTTGAAGAGCACCTCAAAAGACTCGAACAGTACTAGACGCCATCATGTCGTCTGGCCTAACCTTGAAGGCAGAGAATTGTCACTTTGCCTACGAAGAGCTACTGTTTCTAGACCACATCGTTAGCAAGGAGGGAGTACGCCCGGACCCGCAGAAGACAGCTTCTATTGAACAGTTTCCACCGCCGGCCGATAAGAAAGCAGTGCGCAGTTTTCTCGGACCGTGCGCATATTACCGACGATTCGTGAAAACTTTTCGCGCATTGCCGAGCCCCTGACCCAACTGACGAAAACAGACGTGCCGTTTAAATGGGAAGCGCCGCAAGCATCAGCCTTCAAGGAACTTCAGCGTCGTTTACAGTCCCCACCGATCCTCGCGCATTTTGATGAAAAACGCCGACACTGAAGTTCATACCGACACAAGCAGCGTGGGACTAGGCGCCGTCCTCGTTCAAAAAAGCGACGGGCTGGAGAAGGTCATCGCATACGCTAGCCGTTATCTTTCCAAGGCCGAGGCTAACTATTCGACAACTGAGAAGGAGTGCGTTGCCATCATCTGTGCCACTTCAAAATTCCGCCCCTACCTTTACGGACGACCATTAAAGGTGGTCAGCGATCACCACGCGCTGTGCTGGCTCGCCAAATTGAAGGACCCCTCTGGCCGACTCGCTCGATGGAGTCTGCGTCTCCAGAAGTTTGACGTCACCGTCGTTTACAAGTCTGGACGCAAGCACTCTCCCAGGTCCTCGTGAAGAACTTTGCAGCGAGCAAAACAGCCTACCTCCTTGTTGTACCTGCTTGTCTCCGCGAAGAAGATCTACAGGCTTCACACGACGAGCCGACAGCTGGACATCTTGGGTTTACTCGCACCCTCCGCCGCATTCAAGACTAGTATTACTGGCCCCGACTGTCTGCCGATATCGCACACTATGTGAAATCCTGCCGAGATTATCAGCGACGAAAGACCCCTCCCACACGACCATCAGGATTTCTGAACCCCATTGAACCTCCCTCAAGGCCCTTTCAGCAGATCGGCATGGACTTGCTTGGCCCTTTTCCAACATCAACATCTGGAAATAAGTGGATCATATTAGCGACCGACTACCTGACCCGCTACGCCGAGGCGAAAGCCCCACCGAACGAAATAGCAGCAGAAGTCGCCAAATTTTTCGTGGAATGTATTCTTCTTCGACACGGCGCCCCTGATGTGCTCATCACGGACAGTGGAACAGAATTCACGGCGGAACTAACGCAAGCCATCCTGCGTTACAGCCAAACCAGCCACCGGAGGACAACTGCATACCATCCGCAGACCAACGGACTGACCGAGCGCCTGAACAAAACCATCGCCGATATGATCGCCATGTAAGTCGATGCCGAACACAAAACCTGGGATGTCATCCTGCCTTACGTCGTCTACGCCTACGCAGTGCAAGAGACCACCCAGATGACGCCTTTTAGGCTCATCCATGGCAAGAAGGCCACGACCACGCTAGACGCCATGCTGCCCAAATTTACAGAAGAAGAGAACGTCGTCGTTGCCGCCAACCTTCAACGCGCAGAACAAGCTCGTAGGCTTGCCCGATTACGGATCAAAGATCAGCAGCGGTGCGACGCCAGACGCTACAACCTACGAAGACGCAACACGGAATACAAGCCAGGAGACCAAGTCTGGGTGTGGGCGCCCATTCGCCACCGAGGATTGAGTGAAAAGCTTTTGCGCCGCTCTTTCGGCCCGTAAAAGGTTCTTCGTGGGCTAGGTGAACTCATCTCTGACGCAATGACGCATCGCAGCGACGCCGTGTACGAGCAGAAGTTGTCCATTTAGTCCGTCTGAAGCCGTATTATGCGCGCTAAACGCCGCTGCATTTCCATGCTCTATTTTCGCAAAATCCGTTTTTTTTCTCTTACTAGTCGCATTATTTCTTTTAATGCATCGGGTCGATGCTTCTTTGAGAGGGGAGTAATGCCGCGAATATTTGCAGCGCTTGTTCTTTTTTTCAAATCTGCCGCCACACCACTTTATCTCTTTGCTTGCGACGCAAGACGCGACTAGATTGATCACGACTGATCGCAGCCAGGCAGAGCTGATTCTACGTTGTTCCGGAATGTTCTAGTAACTTTGCACGCTTTGTATAAAAGTTCGCTATCAGCTTTAAATTGAGCACGGTCGACAGCGGCGGGCATTGTGTTCGACGACCGCCGAGCACGCTTGTCGCTTCGCCGCCGCCGAGTGAATCAGTCTATTTTGGGTGCAAGTCAGCCCAATAAACAGTTTTCTTTTAGAAGACCCTTTCGTCTGTCTTCATCGCTGCTTCGACTGCCGTCACCACTACGTGACAATATCATATATAAAAACTGCAAGCTGTTGTTGTCTGGTAGTTCGTGAGTAAAAGCCAGTCATTTTCCTTGTTGTCTAAAAGCGGAAAGGATTCTTTCCACTTCGCTGGGGAGCGTCAATGCAGAGTTAGTAGTTTTTAGTATCGCCAAGAAGTCGTCTACGTATCTAAAAATTCGCAGGACTGGATCACTATCAAGGGAAGAAGCTAAACCACGGTCGATAGTTGATAAAAATATATTACACAACGCCGGGGCAACACAGGAGCCGATGCAGATGCCCCTTCTCTGCAAGTACATTTCTGTTTCAAAGGAAACAAACGTAGACCTAAGGTAAAATTCTAGTAGTAATAAAAAGTTGTCGACACTAAGTCCAGCTGAGTTCTGAAATACAATGGCCCCATTATACTCAATACACTCCCGTACGGATTTGAAAAGGTTGCTATGCGGAATTGAAAGGAATAAATCTTCAACGTCCACAGAAAACTAGTATCCAATAGAGGACTGGTCTTTTAAAAAAGCTGTCACATCTGTAGAATTCTTGTTAGTGAAGGGATCGTCCACTTCAAGTCCTTTCAAATGCTTCAGAAGAAACTGGCTCACCTTTAGCTGCCAAGAGTCCCTCTCACTAACAACGGATCTGAATGGCATGCCTGGCTTATGGGTTTTCACCGTAAAAAATACATCAAGAGACCCTTTCTTGCAATCGCTGATTCCCTTGGCCAGCCTGCAAAGCTGCAGCTCATTGCACAACGAGATAGCTTTCGTTTTCACTCTGCAGGCACTCTTCTTCCACCTGAACAAAGTTCTTCAATATGGCTTGCGTCGCCGTTTCTTTGAAAAGGCTAGCTGGAATCACCGCAAAACCGCCTTCTTTGTCCGCTTGAAGAAGTATAAGGTCATTATCCTTGAAGAACGACACGATGTGTGGCGTGCTCTCCATCGGGTAAAGGTCCTTTTTCCGGTATTTCCTCAACATTCCGTCAACACCATCCAAAAGGCATCTCTCCCGGTCCTCACAGGCTTTTTTCTGTTCAGGGAGAGGAGCTCGAAGGCAGGGATTTTCGGCAGAACAGTGTACTTCCGCCCTTTCGCTAGAGTAGCGGCAAGTTCTTCTGGAACGGAGGCATTTCCAAGGACGACCAGGCTCCTAGGCTTCACCTTCTTTTCAGACTTCCTCGGGAGAACAGTGAGGTAACATTGCCACACAAATTTTGTGGTTTTCGAAGAAAGAAGTCTTAGAGCACCCAGTTCCTTTTCGGCGAGCCTGTCTGGGTTAAGGGTGAAACACAACACGCGCAACCAATCATGAAACAAACGAACTTGTCTCCACAGTTCAGATTTCAGAATGCGGCAGAGCCGCTTGACGTGTCCAATGGACGGCTTAATCACACCAAAAAAGGCATTCACTTCGGAAGGGACAAGTCCTTTGCGGAGACAAAATGAGACGAATCTTGCACGGCAGGTCGAAGCAGCGATGTGAGCGATGAGCACATGTACTTGAGCATAGGGAGGACTGGTACACATAACAGGGCCCACTGTACAAGAAAGGTACTTCAGAATAACGGCCTGAGGGGCGAGTTGGTGCATGATGAAATGAACGCCTGCGCAATTCAGGACACAGACAAGAAAGAGACACCACATGCGCACACTACCAACTGTTTATTCTAAGGAAAAGTGGCATATATAAACAGTTCCGCTCAAGCATGACACTCAGGCCATTATCACTTCGAACCCAGCACGTGGTATGAAAAGCCGCTACATCAGGTTAACAGACTATATACTGCAGATTAGACTAACAGCTCAAAGGAATTAGAAACGGAAAAAAAGGCCATCTCTTTGCAAAAGCAGTGTGAAAGAATCGTAGCAACAGCAGAGTCATACACGAGAAGCAAAAGCAGTCAGAAACCAAAAAAACAAAATGTAAAAAGTAAAAACCAATAACAATCGTAGCAAAAGCAGAGTCAAACATATGAAACAAAAGCAGTCAGAAAAAGAAACATAAGAACAATAAAAATAATAAAAATTTAACAACCCACCTAAACAAACAGATGACGGCGGCTAGAAATTCTAGGCTGAAAAGTAGCACAGAAAATGACGTCACAAAAAACTGTCTAGGAAGGAAACTTCATTTCTACAAAAGAATACCGAGGCGTCGCTGACACATGTGCTTCCTTTCTTTTTTATCATAAAGGCCACAAGTACTTCACGCGCCACCTGATCGCGACTCCTGCCCAGAATCCTTATTCCGTGGGCAACTTGGTAAGGTAGATGCGACCGCGTGGTTGATAATGTTGAGAAAAATCAGAAGGCGCAATGTCCTTTCACTTTAGCGAAAGGACTGGTGTAGCAACCTAGAACGATACCTCAGTGTAAAATTTGGAGCAATTTTTTGTTATACCTGCTGTATTAGAAGCAAGACATCAAGCGTAATATTTCGTTAAACCTCGCAGCTACACAATAAGCACCGGCGATGTTCATCACAGGCAGACCCATTACGTAAATCAGTATATGATTTTGTTTTAGGAATTGTCTTTGCAGGAAATTAAGACAGCTTTGTTTGCACAAATATGAAGCGATTAGCTATTTTTGCTGTATTCACAATAATCTTAAGCCGGCGGCGAATTTGCTACAGATTTGTACTATAAATTTGTTTACGAATTTAACAGAGATTCGGGGTGCAAGTCGTGGTTGGAAATCCTCATATTCGGATATTTGTAGTTTAAGGTACAGTCATAGCAACGGCTGAAGGCTTAGCCTCCGATGACGTGGCATACGACAGCGCTTCGGAGCCTACTATGTTACTTCGAAGCTTGGCTAAGAACGTGCAGAAAAGTCGTATTTTCGCAGAAGAGAATGTATTTTTGCTCCATGGCTTCGACATAATTTGGAGCAATATGTTCCCTAGAGCAACAGTATAGATAGTGCAGATAGGCAGAATACATTCCTCGATTACCGTTACTAAACTTACCATTGAACGAAATAGCAATCATGACAGCAATTCATACTGATTGCATGTGCATGCATTTTAATTAGCGCAAAGCAGGAATTGCATAAGGTATTTTGCCTGCTTTCATTAGCTTATTAGCCCTATATTCAGTATGTTCAATCGTTAAAGTTCATACTTTAGGAGAGTTCGTGGTACTTTTTACGGTTTCTTTGCTCGCGCTTGACTTGTATTAGTCTTGTTTACTGTGAATAAACTTCTATCGTTAGTCGGAGATCGTTATGCGTTGTCTCTATTCGTTCATATATTTAATTTATTCTATCCATTTATGGCTATTGCCTACAAAAAAGTAATAATTTTTTTTTTGACAGGGAAGTGACTACGGTACTTTACCCTTAATGTACGATGCTATGATTTACTTTATACGGATATTTATTCCTTCTTATAAGGGTCGTTTCATTTCAAACATCGGAGGTGTGGTGCTCGGGGATGTGACATTTTTTGTTCTCTTTTGTTTTATAGAATTCTGCCATTTATACAGATTAACTGCAGAACGGGCGTGGTTTCGGGCAGAAATGAACGGTAGCTGTGCGCCCCAAAAAATTAATTTTTGTTAATATTTCTTTTTGGTACTTATTTTAGCACTAAGATCCAAATTTTGAGAGCTGCTCAAGCATTGAATTTTTCTTCCCCAAAATTATTCCGACGAGTTCTGCTCACAGTCGGCCTAAATCAAGAATTCTTTCACGGACGTGTCAATTTCAAATATTCCAAACTAGCACGTATACGAAATGACGCCTGAATCTTACATCACCACTGACACCTGACATATATTATTTTTAAGTGTTACCTGGCTCCAGCTTTTTCGAATGTGAATATGAATATCTATGTGTAAAAGACCGTGGTAAATCCTGGGTATTTAAACATGAAACGCAAGGCAAAACTACCTGAGGATCATCAGTCGCTAACAGCTTATGGAAATTCTTCACACATGACATTGTTTGGCAAAGCTTATTAGCCCACTGTGCATAAGTGCTTATGTATTATCTGGAAAGAGCACGAAGCACAGCGGACAAGAAAGACGACGGGACGATAGCCATCATCTGAATTTATTGGAGAAAACACTCATAAATGTGCAGAATGGTTCTGCAACCAGATGCGCATGTATGTGGTCTAATTTATTACGAACGCTCATATGTCGATGAATCGGAATAATTTTTAGTCTGGCGTTTTATCTACTTACATGCGCACCTTGTTGCGGCACCACTCTGTATAGTATTTGTGTGTGTTTTCTTGAATAGATTCAGTTTTTAGTCAGCGCTCGTCACGTCGTCTTTCTTGTCCGCTGTGTTTCGAGTAATTTTAACCGAATGTCCTACCAACTACCTCGGCTGTTCCTATTACTTCAGTTCATTTCTAGTGCATCGAGTTCTTTTCCGTGTGCCAACTACGTTCATCCTGACAACCAGGCTGCAAGACCGCAGCCCCTCTGACTTCTTTGGGAAATGTAGGAAGGTAACCAGCCATTGTGTTTCAATGGTCTTGGACCGCTGGAGTTGATATTCCAGCGCCAGTAATACGTTTCGAGCTGTTGAGGAATGCAGGGCCTGTAGCAGAATCCGAATGGCGTTGATTACCGTCCTAAGGGCCACTAGGGCTTGGCGATCTTGTTCTTGGAGCCCGTGTGTAACGAATGTTGAGCTCCACGATGTCAGCCTATGCTGAGGAGTATCAGTAGAACGTAATGGTGGAGGCACTCTCCAAGCATCCGCACACAACGTGGTCTGACCATACTTGAGAGTAGTGCGCTGACAATACACTCTTTGGACGTGGCGGCGCGGTAGGGGGTTCTGATGGAGGTGCCATGGGTGCGTCAGTACTTCCGGTACGATTTAATACAGCACTTTTTGGCTTATACAATTAAAAGTGATCGAAGATCTTTCATTGAAGTTTACCAATTAATGAAGACAGTTTTTGAAGCGAAAGCTTCACTACGCTAGGTTTTCAAGAGGGCAGCGTCAGAGCAGTTTATACTTGAACTTACCTTATTGGTTGAGAGAGGTCATGTGACCTACTTGCGTCATCACAATCTCCCCACCGTGGCAAGTGGCGACTGGCCCATCGGACTGTGATCAAGCTCCCTACCGTAGAAGGTGGAGATTAAATTGATGATTGGCCGAGAGGTCACGTGACCTTTTAGCTTAGTTTGCTGATTCAGCCATGTGATCTCGAAGCGTACCGTCTAACCAGTACCGCAGAGTCGGAGGTTTCTTCAACTTCGGCATTGAACGCGTAGATGGTTTCATGTGAGACGGAGTGCCAGAAGGCTGACTTTTTGATCAGACTCCGCAAGTCTGACAGGCTACACGTAAATTTCATCGAACATTTACAGACAATCCCCTCGGCAGTGTGTGCGGGGTTTATGAACGTAGCCATGCAAAGGAAGTTTTCGCTTCTCACTAGCGTTAGCCAAAGTTTAAAGAGCACCTAATTTTGGTCGATTGAAATTCAACTAGCATAAAGTTTGTTTTAAGGTTGAGCATTTTTTCACTGCATTAAAAACACCACTCCTCTCTTGAATTACTATTGGCGAGATGGTGGTAGTAAAATATACCGGCAAATGAGATGGAAAAGTTTCACTGCCAAGTGTTAATTTCATCTTGCACGATTATCATCATGGAAAGATTCCTCTCTGTAGAACATAAATTTGTCTTGTTTCCATATTTCGGTGTGAAATCTCATGAGTAAAAACTTTTTGCCAGCGTAAGCTAAGAACTTTGAGTATATTTTGAACTAAAAGCATCACTTTCGACGAAATATCGTGTTTTTTTCTGCGCTTATCAAAATTGTGAGTTCCATGTGATTTCAAAAAGGGCATTTTGTATCTCTAATAAAGGAACAATTTTTTTAAGAGTAGCAAAAGGTGTTCTTTGCAGAATTAAGTCTTACGCGACTATGTTTGTGCGTGTGTCCACATAAAAAAAACTAATTCGAGAATAAAGAAGTACTCGATTGCAACCGTGATTTAAGTACACCCACCTAAAAATGCATAGAAACGTTCAGTAAGACCATTTCTGCCGGCAGAAACATAAATAAGAAACCAGGTGTAAGGCCACTAGAAAACTAGTTATATTGACCTTTCGGGCGCGAGGCGTACATTCATCAATAACGCGAGTCCCGTAGCCTACACGCCAATCTAATAGACATTTTAGTCATGTTACGCTTTTTTCCGTCAGCGTACAGCGCAGACCGTCAGGCCTCTGTGCACTCAATGAGCGCATAATGATGAGCGATGTAAGAAGCTCTTGCGATGTTTCCATGCGTAAATTAAGCTTTGCGTGGTATGACTGAGGATTCTAGCCGTGAGTAAAGCAGTGCCCTACTTTTCATTTTTATTTTTTTCGAGTGACTCAGGCGTGAAATTAGAGCCAAATCGTCGCCATTGTAAGTGCTCCTCTTTGGACAAACACGCCCTATTTCTCGCTCCACCCAAGGTCATGTCCAGAGATTTGTCTTCTCTATTTATCGAGCGTATTTACTGGCGCATTTACTTCCTTTTCAGACAAGTGCTTTTTCGAGGCCATTCCTTGTTTTTCTTTTGCTTTGCCTCAATAGAGTCTATGTGCGTTTTGCTCACATCTCAAAATAAGTTTAGTATTGCTCTGAGGAGTAACCTTGGCCGTGTTACGGAAATAAACTGCAAAGTACAGAAAAAGAGAAATTTCTCTTTTTGAGTTGCGACCTCAGCCCTGGAGCTAGTATGTTTGAGGGACATTACCCATTTATTGGGGCTGCATGCCGTTTGGAATAGATTCTTCATATCCGTGAGTGATCCTAAGACACGGAGAGGCCGCTGCACAAGCGTTCAGTTTTCTGAACGTATAACTTGACGAGTGGATCGGGTCGACACTGTCCGGCCAGTGTTGCCTCTTAAGAAAAGCGGAATTGCCTAACTTATTTAGTGTGTATGTGAACTGAAACCGCCGATATACGTGCTATAAAACGTTTTCTTATAAGTGCCACTGTAATTTTTTCAGCACTTGCTGAATATTCAGTGTTTTCAGAATTGAAGAGCCTAATAGTGTCAGCACTAGGTGGTTTCCGTTTACCGGGCTTCGCAATCAATATAACTTTATGCTATCCAGAACTTTGTTTCCCTTTTTTTCTCAAGGTTATGCAACGGTTGGTGGAGCCTGTACAGAGAATCATGGCTGTTTGGTTAAAGACGACCCGAAAACATTTCAAGGCGTCTACACGTTCATCCATGAAGTTCTTCACCTGTATGTAAAATTTCTCTCTAATCCGTACTACATTTGTATGTCATATTTATTGCAACTACACTACATGAGACGTAAAGGCGTTTTTGAAATGAGTCGTGTGTACTATTTTTGCAACTACTGTAGAGAACGCCGCATTGATCTTGAGTGCCTGCATGCAAGCTCTGTCACTAAAAATGCGTTTGTAATGAGTACGCAATTATAACAAGAACAATTGATAATTACTCGTACATACGTGGTACTTAGCTAGCAGAAATCAGGAGAGCCTCATTGAAAGTGAAGCAGCAGTGTGCCTTAAATAAAGGTAAGCTTGCCTGTTGAATATTCAGTGTTTTCAGAATTGAAGAGCCTAATAGTGTCAGCACTAGGTGGTTTCCGTTTACCGGGCTTCGCAATCAATATAACTTTATGCTATCCAGAACTTTGTTTCCCTTTTTTTCTCAAGGTTATGCAACGGTTGGTGGAGCCTGTACAGAGAATCATGGCTGTTTGGTTAAAGACGACCCGAAAACATTTCAAGGCGTCTACACGTTCATCCATGAAGTTCTTCACCTGTATGTAAAATTTCTCTCTAATCCGTACTACATTTGTATGTCATATTTATTGCAACTACACTACATGAGACGTAAAGGCGTTTTTGAAATGAGTCGTGTGTACTATTTTTGCAACTACTGTAGAGAACGCCGCATTGATCTTGAGTGCCTGCATGCAAGCTCTGTCACTAAAAATGCGTTTGTAATGAGTACGCAATTATAACAAGAACAATTGATAATTACTCGTACATACGTGGTACTTAGCTAGCAGAAATCAGGAGAGCCTCATTGAAAGTGAAGCAGCAGTGTGCCTTAAATAAAGGTAAGCTTGCCTGTCACTTTTATGTTTTGTGTTGATGCCATTCAGTCATTTCCAAACATTTAAAACTCTAACAGCAAACTCTATCTACAATAAAAGTACATATTTAGTAAAAACGCTACTTATGACTGCGTGCTGTGGAGCGAAGCCTATTTGTAATGGACAATGAAATTTTCTTATGAAATGTAACGCAGTTTTTATACACTCGACCTGACAGCATTATTCATCAATGACGACTATAATAAAAATAACCTTTCCGTATTTGTCACAGTAATGAAGGCACTCGCACAACGAAAACAACCGATCGCACGATACTAGGCGCCGAACCTGCATTAGTAGTAATGGATCTACATTTTGCATACAGATTGCTGGCTTTAGCTTGGACCACTTGGACTTTAAAGTTTAGTATATCCCAGTTGCTTTATCATTTCGCTGCTGCGTGGGCTGCTGGTGGAAGACGGCTTCTGGGGTGAGAAACTGAATGATGGGTAGCGGATGATGTTGTTGATGATGGACTAAGGTAGATGATGGGTGAAATCTTGCAAGTGGGAGATGTATTTTTGCTGCTGGATGCCTAGAGTTGCACCCCCAAAAAGACAAAACATTCAATCGCGGAGGATGTCCGGAAGCTGCCCTGATCGTCTCCTATTTTTAGGGTGCTGTAAGGAGTTAGCGACACACAGCGCCGGTCATCGCCGAGATGAAGACACAACTACCGGCGTATTGCGTCGGCCAGCGCCGCCAGTGATGAAGATGGCGACACCCGCGTGGGATTGGACACTGCGGAACCAAACCCGGCGCATGAGGGAGACAGCCAGGCAATTTAGCGGAGGACTTGCGGCGATTTTCGTGTTCCGGCCCAATCCTGAAATACTTTCAGGCGGGCGATTCTGCAGCTCCGGAGGACCAGACCTATGTGGCCACTGTCGCTAGCCCGAAGTCCTGTACCAGGGACTTGACGAAGCCGCGTTCGGCGCTGTGCTGATGTCTTTCGCCGGAAGCGTCTTGGCCACAATGCATCCCGTTTGAGTCGGCAGTTTGCTGACGGCAGCGGCACAATTTCCCACGCTATGACGCCTCCGGCATGAACGCGGTGTCTTCCTACCAGACGGGGACATCTTTCCTGGGTCAGGGATTTCCGCTCTCCAAAAATAATACTGGCAGCTCTAAATGCTGAGCCTTGAGCTCCATTATTTGCTGCGTGGTTCACCGTCCATCGACACTCTCGTGCCGTGACTTGCGAGGTGGTTCTTCCACTAAAGCTCGCAGCAAGGCGTCATGCGGTTTCAAGCGCTCGCTCAGTGAGGCCTGATTTGAAGTACTCATGTCCCCGTCTTACTGCTTGCTATCATTAATCAAATAAAAGGCTGGCCTCGTCCTGTAATGAATGCGAAAATAGCGAGGAGGTTAGGGAACAAACTAATTTTTGACACAGCTAGGACGATGGCAGATTGTAGGACAAAAAACTGGAGGGTACACTATAGATCTGCTGTGAGAGTGTGTATAACGCGAATGCTTAAGGGTTTAATTCCCATATAACCAGAAGATCGGTTTCTCCATTACATTCATAGATTCCTGGCAGCCCTCATGCGCCTCCTGGACATGTTATGCAGCAGTTAAGCGATGCGCCACTGCCTTGCGATGCCAGGTACTCCCAGCGGTGTACCTTGTGCGGCCCAGGCTGCTCTTCTCGAGTGGCAAACCATTCCTGTAGCAGCCATCTGCCACGCCGGGCACTCTGCTCACTATCCGATGGGCAGGCTATGGTCACGCTGCAAGGTTACATGACCTTGGTGGACCACTTATCTTCAAGGCTGCTTTCTAGGGACAGTTCCTAGGAGCTGCTTTGGAGAACCGGGGATGCAGGTGCCGCGGTTACGGCAACAAGATGCCTGCATACGGGCGTAAAAGCACGAACCAGGCAAGAAGGCGCCCTGGTCCGGTAGAAATACACCGCGGTGATGCCAGAAGCACTCGAGCCGGGCAGGGCGCGCCGTTGCGGTCAGCAAACTGCTCACGCCAGAGGGATGTGGTGCGGTCGAGACGCGCCCACGCGAGAGAGCTCATCACGGCTCCGAAAGCGCGTGCACTAAGTCTCTGGTACAGATGAGAAAAAGCGGGCACTGATGTCCCGTCACCTGGGGGGGGGAGGGGGGGGGGGCAGACGTCCAGTTCTGGTGCCCCCGAACTGGAGTATCAGCCTCCTCATAGTATTGAAGGATGGGGCCTGCCACAGCATTAAAAACGCCGTCCGCGCTGCTCGAATGTGCATGGCTGTCTCAAACACGCGCCGCGCGCAAATCTTCAGCGCATGCCCTATGTGGACATTGTAATCTTGAACGCTGGCGTCGCTGGCCCGCGCCATGCGCCGCTAGTCGCCTGTTCACCTTGGCGTTGACCGAGCAGTGTGTCACTAGGTCCTTGCAGGCGCTCAGGGGTGGCTGCCTCTCATGGGCACACATAACACGTCTCTTACGACGAACGAAGACGGCACTGCTAAAGTTTTCAAAGGGGCCAATAGCGCTGCCGCGTGTCTATTAGGGCAGGTTCAGAAGAGGTCATAGATGGTAGAAGTTTTTTCGTCGTAACCACTTTTGAGCGCCCATTTTCTTCAACTCCTGGTTTTATTTACGAGCACGAGGAGGTGCACCAGGAACAGAGGACGCTAGGAATACTGCTTAGGGCTGTAATGACAGAATTCTTATTTTGTTTGCAACCATATTACATTTTGCCCAGCGTACATATGGCAAGCACTTCTTTCATAAAGGATCTGCCGTGCGCTCTCGCGTTAAATGTATTAGAGTATGTTTTGGTACTTTACAAAGTTCAGTTGCGATATTTTAATTCAAAAAGATTTTTAAAAAAAGGTAGAAGGCTTCTTCAGTAACATATCTCTACTCGGTAGTACTTACCTCTTGGAGATGTAAGAAAGCAGTATGCAAAAAATAGTCTTCTTCAACACGGGTTCCCAGCCTTTGGAATATAAACGAACCTTTTCCTCTTTTTCTTTGAATTCTGCATATCATTTTCTGCTTCACTCATTAAAATTCTGCTAAGCCCTGAGGAATGGATAGTTGGGAGTATAAAATAACATCGGATCAAGGCAGTCTACAAGAACAACCACAACAGAGACAAACACAACCTAATTTACACTTATAAAAGACATTACGACATCCTTGATTGTACTCAGGGCTTGCTGCTTGCGCCCGGTGGTTTAGCAATCAAACATTATAACCAATAAATTATTACCAATTAGTCCTAATCTTGAATGCAAACAGCAACTTTCACTCCCCCTCCACTAAAATGTACTTGAACAGTTCAAAGGATTTAATGTTTTGCGCTTTCAATTAGCTGAGCATGTCCTTCGCTGGTTATGCAAAGTCTAATAGTGCGCCTGCAAACGCCTAGTATCTCTCTTGCGGCTTCCTTCAGAGGCTGGATTTACACTTTGAAGACGACTCTATTAGAGCTTTCGGTAACGAATGGTGCGGGCTTTTCGCTGAAAATAAAGAAACTTGCATCGCTGTATTTTTATGGATGTTGTTTTAGTTTCTTTAGGAATAAAATGTCTGCAAGTTTATAAATACAAGTGCGGTTGGCGTCACAGGAGGAAGTAATCTTTCGTTTAATTTAGTTAATTTCTGAGCGTGAAAATAAATTAAACGTAACGGATATCTTCCACCCAGATTTTCAAGCACACTAAAACCTAGATGCAAATTCTTGAATTACAATTTTTGAAAGTGTCGCATGTTTTAACAATATCGCATAATTATTCGTTGTGGAATGAAGAAGACGAACCAGCCCCGAAGCCAACGACGACGAAGCGCTCGCGCCGCCGGTTGGATGCTCGTGCTGGATGGAACACTGCCGCTTGTGTCTGGTCTCTCGGCTCCCTGCCTCGTAGATTGCCTGTGCCAAGGTCTTCGTAGCCGGCGCTTTCATCGTGCCAATAAACCGCTCTACACTTGGTGGAGGTTGCTGTGTTCCCCTTTTCACCATCACCGTGGACCTTCGCCGCCAGCCGCACCATCCCGATGTCCACTACCAAGGCCAGTCAACAGCCCGCCGCCACGTCGCAGCCAGTCATCTGCTCCGGTGCCGTCCGGCAGCGCAACCCCGCTGTCTTCAGCGGCCATAGCGACCAGGACGTGGAAGATTGGCTGGAATCATACGAACGGGTGAGCCGCCACAACAACTGGGACGACCACGTCAAGCTTACCAACGTCATCTTCTACCTCAGCGATGTCGCGAACCTATTGTTCCGCAACCACGAGGCCGACATTCCCACTTGGGCCGTTCTAAAGAGCACCCTTGCGGAGGTTTTCGGTCGTCCTGCAGTGCGGAAACCGCGCGCTGAGCAAAGCCTGCGCGTCCGAGCTCAGCACACGGATGAGACTTTCACCAGCTACATTGAACACGAAGTAGACCTCTGCAAGCGTGTTGATCCGGCTATGTCCGAGGCTGACAAGATCAAACACATCATGAAGGGTATCGATGACGATGCTTTTCAGCTGTTGTTAGCGAAGAGTCCCAGCACCGTTACCTCGGTGTATACCCTTTGCCAGAGTTTCGACGAGTGGCGCAAGCAACGTCTTTGCGCTCGTCGGCCTCCTCCGCCTGCCGACTCCATCTCCGGCCTGGCCATCAATCCAGATCTACTTGCTACCATCAAAGACTTTGTGCGGGATGAGGTCAGCCGGTAGCTCTCGCTCCTATCTCGCCAACATCAGACACCGATCCCCCTCAGCGCTGAGATCCGGCACGCCATCACGCAGGCGGTCGCTGACGCCCTCCCTCCTCTTCCACAACCAGCCCCCTTGGATCCCCAGGTCGTCCTTCCCCCGACCCCGCCACCGCCTGTTGCTGCTCCGTTGACCTACGGTCCTCCAGTTGAAGTGCCGCCTGCCCCCACTCCCGTGCCTCTCACGTATGCCGAGGCTATCGCGCGACCACCGCGACCGCAGGCTTATACGTACGTTCCTCAAGTGGTGCCTGCGCCTGCTGCTCCACGGACCCGCTTCACGCCCCCTACCTACAACCCTTGGCGCACGGCTGACAATCGACCGATATTCTACGCCTGCGGTCTTCCGGGCCACGTCGCGCGCCTCGGTCGACGTACTCTGCATGCGCCTGTCCACCCTCTGCCAGGCTACCCTGATGCAGACCGTACCTTTCGCCCACGTTTCGGACCACAACCTCAGGAGACCTCTCCTGACCGCGAGCACGGTCGCCAGCCCTACGTTTCCCACCGCTCGCCTTCGCCTCGCCGCCGCTCATTGTCGCCCATGAGGCGTCGCAACGTCCGCGCCGATTCGCAAAACTAGCAGCCGCAGTTCCGGGGGCACGAACTGCGCACTCATCGCCCTGCTTAAGTCCTCGCCTTTCCCCGCCGAACCTTCTTGACGTTTTTGTCGACGGAGTCGAGACACTTGCGCATGTGGACACTGGGGCCACCGTTTCTGTTATTCACGAAAACTTCTGCCGCTCGCTTCGCAAAGTTACAACCCTATCTTCTGGACTCTCACTCCGTACCGCCAGCGCCGATACCGTTCATCCCTCTGCCGCTTGCACAGCACGCGTCATCATCGCCGATATTTTGTATGTTGTCGAATTTTTAGTCCTGCGTGCCAGCTCCCATGACGTCATCCTTGGATGAGATTTTCTCTCCCTGCACAGTGCCGTCATTGACTGTGCCCGTGCGCACGTCGTCTTCTCTCCACTCTGCGATGCGCTCCTCGACGAGCCTCCGATTCCTTGTGCTGCTCAGCTTGTTGGTGCCGAGGACACTGACATTCCCCCTGACAGTGCCGTGCTTGTCCCTGTTTGCGCCGCCTCAGTTTCTGACGCCACCGTTCTCTTCATGCCTTCCCCTGTACTTACCTCTCGCCGACACCTATGTCTTCCCTTCGCCGTCATCGACATTCACCACGGTGCTGCCGCCACCCTCGTCTCTAACACCTCATTCTCCGCGCTCTCCCTGCTCCGTGGCGAGTGCCTCGGCCATTCTGAAACCGCTGCTTTGATCTCTTCCTTCGACACTGATGTAACCTCCTCCAGTGCCGAAGTCGCTGCACTCACCCCACGTGGTGCTACTCCAGCTTTGTCATCGGACATTTTCGACCGCTGCATTGACCGCGCTCTCGACACTGCTCACCACGCGCACCTCCTTGCCCTGCTCAACCAGTTTCGCTCATCGTTTGACCACCAGTCGACTTCTTTGGGCCGTGCGCCCACTGTCGAGCACCACATTGACACCGGAACCCATGCTCCTCTCCGTCAGCGCCCCTACCGTGTGTCGCCTCCAGAGCGCCGCGTCATAACTGAGCAAGTTGACGACATGCTACAACGCGGCATTATTCAACCTTCCGCCAGTCCTTGGTCGTCCCCAGTCGTCCTGGTTAAAAAGAAGGACGGCTCGATACGATTTTGCGTGGACTATCGCCAGCTCAACAAAATTACGCGCAAAGACGTCTACCCGCTTCCACGTATTGACGACGCCCTTGACTGCTTACAAGGCGCCGAGTTCGTCTCCTCCCTGGATCTCCGTTCCGGCTATTGGCAAGTCCCGATGGCTGATTCCGACCGTCCTAAAACGGCGTTCGTCACCCCTGACAGACTCCATGAGTTCAACGTGATGCCTTTCGGCCTCTGTAACGCTCCCGCAACGTTTGAACGAATGATGGACAGCATCTTGCGCGGCCTGAAGTGGACTGTTTGTCTCTGCTATTTAGATGACGTTGTCGTGTTTTCGCCCGATTTTCCGACGCATCTCAAGCGCTTGCGCCAGATACTGAGCTGCCTCACCAATGCTGGCCTTCAACTTAATCTCAAAAAATGTCACTTTGGTGCCCGGCACCTGACAATACTCGGCCACCTCGTCTTTAAAGACGGCGTCCTGACCGACCTTGACAAACTCCGTGCTGTCGCTGACTTCCCTAAACCGACTTCTACAAAACAAGTGCGCCGATTTGTGGGTCTCTGCTCCTATTTTTGGCGATTTGTTCCCAATTTCACCTCCATCGTCGCGCCCCTGACGAAACTTCTTAATGGTCCCGCCGACCTGTCTACGTGGGAATCGGCCTGCGACGACGCTTTTGCTGCGCTCCGTCGTTTTCTCACCTCACCACCTATCCTTCGACACTACGACCCCAGTGCCCCTACTGAAATGCACAGCGACGCAAGCGGAATCGGCCTCGGGGCTGTCCTTTCCCAGCGCAAGCCGAATTTCCTGAATACGTCGTTGCGTACGCCAGCCGTGCCCTTACCAAGGCTGAGTCGAACTACACCGTGACGGAAAAAGTGTGTCTCGCCGTAGTGTGGGCTCTAACAAAATTCCGCCCATACTTATATGGCCGCCCGTTCACCGTCGTCACCGATCATCACTTTTTGTGCTGGTTTGCTTCACTCAAAGATCCCTCAGGACGCCTAGGCCGCTGGGCCCTCCGTCTTCAGGAATTCGATATCACCGTAGTTTACCGATCGGGCCGCAAGCACTTCGACGCCGACGCCTTGTCCCGCTTCCCACTGCCCTCTCCTGCGCCCTCTTCGCCAATATCTGCATCCCTACTCGCAGCGCTCACTACCATGGACATGCCCCATCAACAACGCCAAGATCTATGGATTTCATCGTTGCTCGACGTACTTCGTGCACCCTCTACGGCCTCCTTCCCTCGAGCACTTCGTCGCCAGGCTTCCCATTTTGCCCTTCGCGACGATCTTCTGTATCGGCGCAACTATCGTCCAGATGGCCGCAAGTGGCTTCTCGTGATTCCCCGACATCTCCGCGCTGAGCTTTGTGAACACCACCATGCCCATCCTCAGAGCGCTCACGCTGGCTCGCTGAAAACGTACGAGCGACTACGCCAGAGGTACTATTGGCGGGGCATGTACAACTTCGTTCGTCGCTTCGTTCGCTCCTGCACGGCCTGTCAGCAGCGGAAGTCGACACCTCGCCCTTCGACTGCCCCGTTACAGCCAATACCGTGCCCGGCTAGCCCTTTTGATCGTGTGGGCATCGACCTATATGGGCCACTTCCCTTCACGACCGCTGGGAATCGCTGGATCATAGTCGCCGTGGACCACCTCACTCGGTATGCTGAGACCGCTGCCCTACCTGCGGCTACTGCTCGCTACTGTTCCTTCCTTCTTCATCACTTTGTCCTGCGTCACGGCGCTCCTCGCGAACTTCTCAGTGACCGCGGCCGTGTTTTCTTGTCTGAAGTTCTTCACGAGCTTCTCTCTGCGTGCCACATAGTCCACGCCCACCACTACTGCTTACCACCCTCAAACCAACGGCCTCACCGAACGCTTCAACCGTACTCTTGGGGACATGATCGCCATGTACATTCACTCCGACTGCTCCAATTGGGATCAGGTTCTTCCGTTCGTCACCTATGCATATAACACCGCCTCTCAAGCAACCACCGGCTTTTCCCCATTCTTTCTTTTATTCGGACGCGAACCTTCTTGTATGTTGGATACAATCCTTCCCTACAACCCCGACAGCTCGGAATATGCTTCCCTCTGACGTCACCCGCCATGCTGAGCAGTGCCGCCAGTTGGCTCGCTCCTTCACCGCCGAACGTCAAGGTCTCCTTACCAATGCTTCCGATCAAGACACGCCCGCGGGTTCACTTCTCCACTGGCTCACTGGTCTGGCTCTCTGTTCCGAATACGTCCAAGTTTTCGGCCAAGCACATCGGCCCTTACCGCATCTTGGAGCGTACGTCACCGGTCAACTACATTATCGAACCGGTGACACCTTCTTCGGACCATCGCCGCCGTGGCCCCGACGTCGTTCACGTCAGCCGCTTGAAGCCGTATTATAGCCCCCTCGTAGTCTCCTCTCCTTGAGTCGCCAGGATGGCTCCCTCTTTCCGCCGGGGCACTTGGAATGAAGAAGATGAACCGGCCCCGAAGCCAACGACGACGAAGCGCTCGCGCCGCCGGTTGGATGCTCGTGCTGGATGGAACACTGCCGCTTGTGTCTGGTCTCTCGGCTCTCTGCCTCGTAGATTGCCTGTGCCAAGGTCTTCGTAGCCAGCGCTTCCATCGTGCCAGTAAACCGCTCTACAGTTGTTATTTTGCGGAGACAGCACCACCGCATACCAACAATACCGACATAAATTGTCGAGAGCTACCCTATGCTTTTGGCTCCTGGTTTTTCACAGCATGGGAGCTACACACGACGGGTATGAGGCACCCAGCTACCTCAGCAATAGTCCCGGACCACAGAATTGCTATCAGTACGGCTCCACTGTCATGGCTGCAGTCTCGCATCACAACGTCAAGCTTTCATTATCAGAGTGCACTCGAGAACAGGTTGTGGCCTACTTAGAGTAAGTGGTTTTCGTAATCATCCGATTGTAACATGGCAAAGCCAAGAGAAAACAAAATGAGTTAAGGGGTGATGGTCATTTATTCTCAACTCAATGTAAAGTGATCATCTTTTACACGTTCCATGGTATACCGCACATGTAGTCTCATTTTTAGCTTGCTTGCATTCCTGATTACTGGAAGAACCCAAAATAAAGCTCATGGAGTGAGAAAACGCACACTTATGTCTTAGGAATACTCTTTTGGGCTCAAGTAAAGTTGCCAGGATATGTCAACATCCTAAGTAAGCATAAAAAAGGTGGATAGGAGCACGACACATTGTTTTCTAGGCATGACCAAAATTGCGGAACAAAAATCACGAAACTGCTGTCCCATCTGCACCAAAATTTGTACGCGTTTCAGCGTTCATCAGAAACACTAGCTGGGAGAAAATTGCACTTCTTGCTAAGCATCTCAGTATTATTTCCAAAAATATATCTCAGGAGATTTCGTTCCGGCCAGGCTTTAAGGTGTATTTTTTCTAACAACGTACCTTGTATTACGTATTAGGCGGCTTTCTGCGCCTTGTTCGTCTTGTTGTTTTCTGCTAGTTCATCAACGTATGCTACCCCAGTTAACTGAGGAGCAAAAGCTTTCCCGACACGATGAAGACCATAGTTGCACATACCGCAAGAAAGAACAGAAAATACTGGCACTAAAAGAAAAATGGTGTTCAATAAAATGCGATGGTCTCTTAGGTAGCTGCAGGACGCTGAAGTGAGAGGAACAACGAAAGGCCACTAGAGCAGCAGGCGGTGGCTCCTGATAATATGTGCGATCCCTGATGAGCCAGCGAATGGCACCTCTGAAAAAATAATGCTCTCGTCAATGGCTTAGTGTAACGTCATTATTGCGCACGCACTGTGTGGAGAACTACAGAATAAAGAAAAATTCTTAGCGCTTCGGGAACTACGGCGCGCAAAACGCTGCCCAAACTCTGATTCAACGGAGCGAGCGACAGCAATTGAGGTCTCATATGGAGTCTATCTGATAGGTTCGCCGGATAAGGGGAGATCGTGGGCGAATTAAACAGAACACCTGTGCATTGCTTGGCCACGCTTTTTGCGAATAACCTGTATGCCATGCGTGCAAAACAGTCGCGACAAGGCGAGCAGTTGGTATAATCATGGCGGCCCGATTGCGCGCAGAGATGGTGCTATGGAAGTCCGGAGGTATGTGATGCGAGGATAAAGAAAAAGAATGTGCCAAAGTGGAGCGATCACGTGAAATAGAATCGGTATGGAGGTTTGCCATTCTTTGTAATAATAGAGCCGCAGGAAATTAGCTAATCTATTAAGAATATTTTAAAAATTGTTTATCATTAGCAGATACAAGGTGGTTTGGATTTAGGCGCAGTATTTTGTTTTGTATTGTTCTAATATCTATCAGGGACCACTGCGCCCCTCTTTACCAGCAAATAAACTTCGCGCCGGAGGCAAAGAACGACCCAAGGACAGAATCGGCAGATATAGCGTCTTCCCCTACTGAAATAATACCTTGCTGCTGCTCTACCGTTAATAACTGCATAAAAGTGCCCACCTGAAGAGGACCAATTGATGTTTTTCGAGTTTCAAATATTTTCCTTAAGCACCTACAGTAGTACTTCGGTCAAGTTATAAATTCATCTCAGTTTTTATATATAAGCAAAGCACATTTATAATTTGCCATATTTGTCACCTGCTTAACGAAGACGTCATGAGTAGCCGTAAATCAGTGGCGAGAAAATTATTCCTTGCTCATTCATGGTCCTTTTCTAGTGGCTTAATTGAACATTTTCAATTACTCGCTGGTTTCAGGCATTTAGTGAACATTAGTGTTATCTTCATTTGATATTTTGAAAATCTCATGCACTTGACATTATCTTTAAATGTTATCTGCGACGTCTTCGCATGGTGTTTTGAACTACTGCCAGAAACCTTTCCATTATCTTTATGTGTTGCATTTATCTTCTTGATTACTGCAAACTCTATTGCTGTAATTAATACATAAAACTACAAGCAATATAATGCGATCATCAACAAAAATGTACAAAACTAAAGTTGGGTTTACTTTTGCGCTTGAAATAAAAAAAATAGCCTTACACAACGGCAACTACGCCGCTAATTCTTCGCCAAGCATATCCCTGAATTTCTGGCCCACATGGATTAGCTCCTTAGTTACTTACACGCGAAATTGAGTTGCTGAAAAATTCACGATAGTACAACATAGTGGCTATTCATGACATAGCAGCGTGAGGACGTCACAAACCGACCGTTGCACAGTATCTCCTCGCATTTGGTCCTTCAGATTAGAAGTTAATAATTAAGCAAAGTATCTTGTTGGGCGAGTACCTTTGGCGTTGTTCGAAAAGAGCGCATGAGGCGCTTACTTGTAGAATGGAGACCCGCTTAGATGTTCTGTCAGCTCGAGTCTCTCCGCTGTTTTTAGACAACGTGGATCCGACTTTCCCAACCACCTACATAACTGAAAACATTCTTCTACAACGGTCAGTTTTTGTTTTTCGTGTACCATAGCACTAAGTCAGAACCGGGTGGCTGCGTTTTTATGGAGGAAAAACGCTAAGCCGCCTGTGTGCTGTGCGATGTCAGTGCACGTTAAAGATCCCCAGGTGGTCGAAATTATTCCGGAGCCCTCCACTACGGCACCTCTTCCTTTCTTCTTTCACTCCCTCCTTTATCCCTTCCCTTACGGCGCGGTTCAGGTGTCCAACGATATATGAAACAGATACTGCGCCATTTACTTTCCCGAAAAGCTAATATTATTATTATTATTATTATTATTATTATTATTATTATTATTATTATTATTATTATTATTATTATTATTATTATTATTATTATTATTATTATTATTATTATTATATTATTATTATTATTATTATCATTATTATTATTATTATATATTTTTATCGCCACTTTTTGGTCTTACTCCAGCTTTTTAAAATACTGTGAGAACAATCTCGCGGCTGCAAGTTATTAAATGTAGGTGTAATTGTTTAGCCAAAAACAAGAAAGTTAAAACGTCTTAGGCTGCTGGTCAAAATAAACAGCTTGGTCTGGCAGGAACGCCATTAAGTAATAAGTGTTCAGGATAACGTTTTTCTGCTGCGGGAACTATAAATATTCTTATAAAGAGGTTAATATGATTGAAATGGCTGTAATGGGTACATACCGGTTTTCTCTATGGCAACGCCGACAAAGTCACCAACATCGTGAGTGATATCTCCATGTAGCCTATCCACTTTTACATCTGCATAGTTGCGCTAAATGCTCTTTTTAAATGTTTAACTAAATACATAAGTCCGGAAAAATTGCCGGGGAAGTGACAGCTATTTTGAAACTGCGATTAATGCACTATAAAGACTCCTTAAAGAAATTTTATCAATTTCCAGTAACACGTGCTCAACGTTTCAAGCCTCATCTAAGTGGTATAGTATATGTTTAACTCGAAGTGAGGCTACACTACCCGTCCAAGTATATATGTACCGCAGAAACAAGTGTGAATGATTACTTTCTGTTTTTTGGTGAACAGAAACTGCCTGAATTACGCATACTTAAGGGTCGCGTACCAATTGTCTGTT